>NC_061117.1:68338849-68367876 GCF_002878395.1 Capsicum annuum
ATTTGGGACCCTGGCGTGATGCGGAGACATCATGTTTCCACTTGTTTATGACCTGGAAACTTACCGAAATGCGGAGGAATCATGGAGAGACACTAGAAATTGACAAACGTCAGTTTGACTTGTGGCGCGATGCGCCACTAACTGAAATGACACTGCTGAAACTTTAAGTCGCGATAACTTCTTCACCGGGTGTCTGTTTTAGGCGAATTTGGTATCGACAGAAATCTTATTCAATTATATACAATTTTTAAGGTATAAATCTTCCAAAATATCACCTATAAACCAAGTTATTCTCATTCAAAGATGACCTATGTGAAATCACACACAAAAATTTTGTGGATTCAAAAGTTCTTAGCTTGGCTTACTTTAAGTGACTTTGATGATCATGATTAACACATCATAAGCTCTATTATCACTAGGATACTTATCCTAATTCATGTGCTCAAACATGAATCATAGGATAGGAGGTTTCATGCATAGGAACAATGGTTTATTTTCTAGCTTAGAAATATACAGGGTATTACAGATCTGTTGGGAGATATTAAATAGGTCTTCAAACATACTCCCCATCTATTCCAACTGATGGGTTGTCTGTGGGAGTATTTTTTTGTAATGTGGCATATAATTGAAATTTGTCTTACTTTTTTTAAAAAAATTATCCAGATATGAAATGTTTTGTATTTTTTATTTTTTTGTTGTTTGTAATTAAAAGATGTCTCTCAAAAGAAAAGAAACTGAAACTGAAAGTGGATCAACTTCGGACCACCCAAAAAAAGGCTAGAGTACAGATAGATTTGAAGAAACTTCCTCAGTCAGGGCAAAATGAAACTGAGGAAAGTGAGAATCCTTCTCACCAATGGGGCATGAATTAATATCGAAATTCCAGTATAAACCTGTCAAAACCATTAGTATCGACATATTTCGAGTTGTGATGCCGATAGATCACCCTAAAGAATTAACTGGTGATCTTGTACTTAAATTTCAGTTGGGGAAAGGTTTTAATAAATTTAGGAGTATTATGAAGAATGAAAACATAGATGGACTTTTTAAGAGGAGTTGCTTTACATACTTTCTTAAGCTACCTGAGGACCACACTCTCTGTTTCCAAATGAGCATAGTATATGGTCTTCTCAAACGCAGGATCAAGTACGCGGAGAATGATAAAGATTTGAAGAAGGGAAAAAAATGCATGAAATCTAGACCAACTACTATGGCATGCCAGTTTGTTTTGGATTGAAAGAGTTTGCCATAGTGACGGGCTTGAGATGCGATCGTTCAGAAGAACCTCTTATCAAGGAAATATCCCACAAAAGGTTCAACAAATGCAAGAAAAAAAAGATGGGTTGTTGGGCATTTTTGGAAGTAGCTACAAAGTGGGGGATTTGATAGCAAATCTCAAGGATAAAACCATACCAAAGAAATACAGGGAGAAATGGTTTGTCTATTTTGTTATATTGGCAAAAGATATCAAAAAAGTCATTAAAGATGATTTTTTAGAGCTTGTTGATGATTTTGAGAAATTCAACGATTATCCCTAGGGATATGACAGCTCCTACTTGACTATCCAATATTTACTGACAAAGCTACCCACAGGGACGATCATATTATATGGCTTTTCTTGGACTTTCATGATAAAATTAATCACTATTTTTACTCATCCATCAATTTATATTGAATATAGTTATTATGACTTTATTTTTTATTACTTCCTGTTTATATTTTTAGGCTTGGGCATTTGAAGCCATTTCTCCCCTCTGAAAGTAGTTCAAGGATTACTCGGATGAGGTTTGTCATCCAAGGATCCTTAGGTGGTTGGCTGCAAAGGGCAGCAAAAAAATTAAGGAGGATGATCTCTTTAACCCTCTAGATGATACATCACGTCTTATTTCAACTAAAATAATTTGCCTCAAAGAAAGATATTGAAATAGATATGCCATCTGTTGTGACAGATGGGTCATCTATTGCAATAAATTACCCATCAACTACAACTAGTTCAATAAATGGGTAATATATTGTAATAGATGATCCATATTTCATAACAGATTAACCATCTGTTGCTCTGGTTCCCTGAACCTGACTAAACAGATTACCCATCTACTATAAATTATGCAATAGATAGGTAATCTGATTCAATATATTGTCAATCTATTGTGACATAAAGATCAACTATTACGGCAGATAGATCATTTGTTGCATAAGTTGGCTGTGTTAACATGTAACCCAACTAACTGCAAATTATTATTATTATATGATATAATTTTAATATCTTATGTCTTTTTTATAAGTTGTGCATCCTTGGATCGTGCCTATTGAGTAGGAGTTGGGAATGACTTCTTTTATTACTCTAGGTCTTATTGATACAATAACAGACCCAACAATGGAGTTAATAAAGAAGGAATTAGATAGAGAAACAACCATAAAAAGAGAAGTTAGGCAAGGTCAGCCTAATGTTGAAGCTCTTCATGACCAACCTACTGCAACAGATCTGCGTACTTCTTTTGGGGGGTGTTGCTGGTGGAGTTGTTGATGATGGTGGTAACTATCCTAATGTTGATGCTGCTGTCTTCGTGATTATAAGTATGTTGGTGCTCATAAAAAAATAAATACATTTGGAAACACCCCTTGCACAGGTCCCTCTCATGCCTCTTTACCTATATGTTCTCATTGTAAATGCAAAGTGTACAAGGACAGAGAGGATAAACTCCTTGAAAAACTAGAGGTTATTGCTAAAGTACCGAGGATTTAAAATCTAAGAGGGGTGTCATACCATCCAAGAAGGTGATAAGTCATACACACCTACAGCGGCGGTTCAATTAGCCAAGTACTCTCCAATTGAAAATCCAAAAAAATTGCACCCCCCCCCCCCCCCCCGCTCTAAGAGTTGTTGAAGTTCAGGGACCGCTGAAGAAGGTGGAAATATATGCGAAACTTGGATACGAAGAGAAGAAGGAATTGTAAGAAATCATGACTGACAAGACGAAGGTTCTACATGAATACACCATGCATTTATTTGACGCCTAAGACTTTACGAGTATGACAAATATACGTGAGTGGTACGTGGACAATGTAAGTTACTTTTGCTAACCTAGTCTTCCTATCTACTCCATGAAGAATCCACATAACAGATGTGTAATCTTTTACAATAGCTGGGTATTTTATTGCAATATAATACACATCTATTGCATAAGTTGCATTAGCTGGGTAATCTGTGAACTGATTTAGCGAATTCTCTACAACAGAATCTTTACACTGTACTTTTCTTCTTTACAATTACTAACCTATTTAAAAATTATCTTTTTATACCACAGTATGTTGATAAAATTCTCTGTCTCTTGAGGGGCAGGAAATTACCATACCCGAATGCTTATGATGTTGCTGATAAGATAATGGACCTCAACTTCTACAACAATGTCAAGAGTGGGTACGATACTCTCTATAGTCAAACTGGTCCCGGTAGTTGGGGAATTGATCTGTTAGTTTCTACATTCAAATGGGATAAAGACATGATTAACTATGTTAGAGGGAAGAGGTCATATCCACACGGCAAGAGCTGGACAAAGGCAAGGAGAATCCTTGCAGTCATGAACGTGGAAGTCAAACATTTTCTCGCTATTGAGATACTACTCAATGAGGGAATTATTAATGTTTGTGACTGCAACTTACCTGTCTTCAAAGAGGCTAAATTTTTAACCCACGTACAAGAACTCTTGGAGTTGTTCCCCAATTTATTGACGCAGAATAAATTGATGGATCATTTGCCAGCGGAAGTCTTAAAGAAGGAATAGTGGGATTTTAAAGGTCGAAATAAGAACATCCACCTTCAAAAAAATAATACCGGTGCCGCGTGGGGGTTGTACTCGCTTGCATACATCGAGTGTTTGCTAACTAGCACAGAAATGGTCGGTCTATGTAACGCTGTTATGGAAAAAATGCAAGAGGTCTGGGCTTATGGGGTGCTAACTAAATTCTTGGAACCGTATATAAAGAAGAATATGTACAAAGACAAAATCAAATACGATAATAATTTTTTATTTCAAGCCACTTTGTTCACTTTACATTGTAGTGGTAATTTTTTGATGTCCGACGGAAGTTGAATTTTTATAATGCAACAGATTGCCTATTTGTTGTAAAAGATATCATACCTATTGTGGAAGATTAATTATCTGTTGCAATAGGTTGGTCATCTATTGTATTATGTAGATGTTTCTATCTGTATGTCGCAACAGATATACAATCTGTTACAATATATAATCTATCTGTTGTAACAGATGGGTAATCTAGTGGAACAAATCAAAAAAGTAGGAAGACCTGTTATATAATTTCCAGCAGATGACCTACATGTTGAAATATATGTATAAATCTGTGTGATAAGATATGTCATCTGTTGCAGTAGATGTATTATCTGTTGTGATATTTGAATCTAGTATTTCACTTCAATTAACAAGTTCAAAACTAAGGATTAAATTATATTCATAGACAGTATAAAATAAATTGAAGCCTTCAGAAATTACATGAAATAACTCAACAAATAAGTGAAATGTAAAAAAATAATTATGGGTACAAACGATCTACTCTACAAATAAATCAACAAGTTAATTAAGGAGGATAGGTTATTACATTGAAAGACTCAAGCTATAATGATCTACTCAATATGGACAAGTTGTTCTTCATCCGGTGTTATGGAATTCGGCTTTGGTCATTGTGGATCTTTAATGTCGCTTGCGTACGATTTCTGAGCTTTCGCTTATCCGTATTTTCATAAAAGAGAAGCATATCTTTAGTGGAGTAATCCAGCATCAAGTTCATCATTTGATACTTGTAATCCATCTCCACCGTAAGTGGTAAAAAAAACTGTAATCCCTATATTTTAAAAAATTAGATAATCTATATCATCCAGTTCATGTAAATGTTGTGAAATTTATGAAATGAAACTAAATCATGATACTTATACTTACATGCTACCAATGGTTTGTTAAGCAATTCCTTCAACATATTGTACTTCAAATGGATTACCTATTTTATCACGGTATGCTTCAATCATCGGTCAATCAGTACGAACCTTTTGGTCCAAAAAACCACTCATATCAAGGTAAGTAGGCAATATTTTAGCCAGGTTTTGTATCTCAGATGAAGGCCCTAAAAACATCTACTTCGCGATATCAATTCATAAACTCGAATGCACTTCTCTTTTAGAATGAAGACAGCCAACACCCAATGGAATTCATCGCGACAATTGATTAGGATATACACTTCGTTGACCAAATGCCAAGGTAAGCCATCTGGAATGTTAAAACTTTTGATGATGTTGATTAAGCATTCCTCATTTTAGGAAACTTTCGGTTGTTGTTGACAATACCTATCTTAGGCATTATTGATGTAAACTTTGGACAAATAATTATCTGTCGTGTATCTGTATTATTCTCGTATTTACAACTTAGCCTTCTTTCAAAGGTAGTAAAAAATGGCATCGATGTGCTGCACATATTATCAAATATTTTAGATTATGTGACAAAAAATTAATACACAAATACAATTAAATAGAGTATTAATTAATAGTAATATGTTTGGCATTTAAACCTCATCATTCCAGCAATTTTGGGCTGTGACATCAAATAGAACCAATTCTTCATTCTGAGATATGCAACAACAAAGTCAAACATATTAAAACCAAGACTTGATTCATTCACTTTGTAGTGTTTGTCATTTTATTTTCTACATGATGATTTATATGTGTTAATGTCATATTTTTACAACAAGAATTATATCAATCAATATCTTTAAAATTGATTTGTGTACTTGCCGGTATGATGCTTTAACAGCCCATCAGCAGTCCATTCTAAATAGTCGTTGATCAACTTTGTTAGTTTTTTGGAGCCTCGTCCGAGATGTTGAACCCTTCAAATAGGTAATTTTTATGTTCTCTCGAACTGACAGGCTTCGCTTTTTATTCTTCTTTGGAAGTAGTTAATGGATTATCAACTGTGAAATTATGCTCTTCAGCAGAAGCTTCTATTGTGACATCCACTTAGAAAGCTAGAATTGTCAATGCTAATTACAGATATACAATAGATTGTCTATCTGTTGCAACAGATGAATCTTATATTGCAATAGATGGATCATCTATTGGGATAAATTTGAATAGGTAAAATAGAGTAGTACGATAATTTGGAACAGATGATCCATCTATTACAATATAAAACTCATTTGTTGGTACAAATTAAAATAGTATGAAAACCTGTTTGATTTGCTAAAACAAACAGATATATATTGCAATAGATAATGCATTTAGGTTAGATAATAGTTGCAATAGATGTATATATCTGTTTGATAATTTTCAGCAGATGTATCATCTGTTAAAACAGATATATGCCTGTTTGTTCGTTAGGAACAGATGATATATATTCACCTTTTTCAGCTCAAACTGCTTTCCTGTGGCCCTTGAACATTAAACAGTGGTGCAAGACAAAGATAGAGGAGTTGTAATTTTTCTTTTTTCAATGCTTGATGATGCCCTGGAAATATCTTTCCTTCTCCTCTTAGCCACCTTGATCTCTAATGAAGTGTGTGAATATGAAATTCTCTTTGATGGAATGACACCTTAGATGTCATTTTCTTTACAGAAGCAGTTAGTGCATTAATAGCATTATGTCACGACCCGAGCCGGGGCCCTGGCCGCGATGGGCAACCCGAACCATTAAGGCCCGAAAGACCTCTGTAACTCCCAACCCACTAGTGATATTGTCTACCCTGGCCCAGGTTCGCATGGTTTTAAAATGCGTCACTAGGGAGTAAGGCTTTCATACTTATATACCCAGTATCTCTCTTGTTTTTTGCCAATGTGGGACTCCTACCTAAATTGAGGTGTTACATACACCCCCTTATGGACTCAGCGTCCTCCCTGAGGTTTTTCCCACCGAATGGGATTTGCCTACACTCAGGACTGAGGTTTTCCCTGCCTTATTGGGATTTGCCTACACTCAGTTTGAACTCTGGCGTACATCGACAAAGCTGACATAGGAGTAGCTCTGATAGCATTCTGTCATGACCCAAGCTAGGGCCCTGGACGCGACGGACATCTCAAACTATCAAGGCTCAAGAGACCCCTGTAACTCCCAACCCAGTAATGATATTATCCACTCTGGGACCTGGCCCGCAAGACTTTAAAATGCGTCACTAGGAGTAAGGATTTCTTACTTAAATACTCAGTATCCCTCCTGTGTTTTGCTGATGTGGGAGTCCTTCCTAAGTTGGGGTGTTATAACTAATCACTCCATTATGTTTCGCCTTATAGTCTTAACATTTGCATGCAGAACATTTGCTAGAAGTGGCAAAATCTGTATAACCAATATGATCATAATCTAAATGGTTTGTTGTTTTAAAAAGTGTAAGAGGAGCATCATTAGCCCTAACAGCAGCAACACTACCACTACCACTACCATCATCAATAACAACAAGTCCACCCTCCAAAATTATTTTTCTTGTGATGGTTGTTGCTCCAAACAATTCTATTTTTATTTTGTCAATGACCTTAGGGTCCGATAAAGTTTGTATAGACCTTAAAGTAAGAAAAAATAGCATCTTCAACTCTCGATTGGTCGGAACAAGCCACAGATGGACAATCTAAAATAAATCAGTACATATATTAGCATGGAGATGAAATCATTTAAAATAATCATTAATTAAAATAAAACTTGATTAGAATTAGACTTACTGCTTCCTTCAGAAGATTAAAAAGATCGAGATATTTTGCATTTTTATTAGTTTTGGCCGACAACCATCTCACTATTCTTGGACAGAAAACTTCTTCCTGGTAGTTGACTTGACTCAAAAAGGAATGGCTTCAAATGTCCAAGCCTATAATATAACGAAAATAAATCAAAAACAATATTGAATAAAAAAAATGAATCATATCATAATAAAATAAATATTTATCATGAAAGCCCATGAAAAGCCATATAAGTTAACTGTCTTTGGTATTAACGGAGTCAATAAATATTTGACAGTCATTTTGAAGATTTCATAACCCCAAGGATAACTGTTAAATGCCTCAAGATCCTCAGAGATATTTATTAAACCGAGGCTTATGTTGTTGTTAACGCCTCTCGCCCAAAGAATATTATGTATAAACCAAACCAAGCACAATGATTGTTTGTGCTTCTTTCAAAGTCTTTTACCTTTCAACGCTTCTATCAAATTTTTGTTTTTGAAGCTTGAACCAACAACGGACACCAGGTCATCATGATCACTCGACTTACCTTTTCCTTTTTTGGGTGTGCGGGGTGTTTTTTTTGGGTTAGAGTAGGTATAACTTGAGAAGAAGAAGCAAGATAACAATTTAGTTCAGTAACTATGGCAAACTCTTTCCAACCAAAACAAATAGGCATGCCACAGTAATTTATCCATACCTCATCCATCTTATCTTTGTTTTCATACATAAACCTACACTTGAGAAGATCATATACCATTTTTATTTGGAAACGAGCATTGTTGTCCTCCGGCAATCAAGATATTGCCCAAAATAGCTTTTCGTGAAATATGAATCCAATTTTTATTCTCAAAGTATTTTTCTGAAGGCGTTGAAAGATTTTCCCATGGCTGACTTAACCACAAAATCACACGTTAAATCTGTGGCACCATCGCACTGCATTCTCACAGAATAACAATCAATGCTAAAGGTTTTGACCAAATCTTCGGTGGAAGGGCTATTAACATTTGGATCATCTGTTTTGAAACATTCTTCCTCCCCGTGTTCATTATCTTCTGCTCCTAATTGAGATAATTCTTGTAAAGCAAGCTCATAAAGTGGTGGATATAGCCTAGTTGCTTCACTTGTTCCTTTATTTGGACTTGATTTGGTTTTTTTTCTTTTGGGAGCCATATTATCTTAAATTAACAGAAACATAAAATAGATTATAATTGATTAATGCATCATTCAAAAAGGATAACAATAAATCGAATATACAAATAGTAAAATAATAGTTCCAATAGACCACATGTCTGTTGCACCAGGTATGTTATTTATTGCAACATATAACCAACTTGTTGCAATGGATGACTAAATCATTGGAAATAATTAAAACAGATCACTCATCTATTGCACCAAGAAGGTTATCTATTGTAACGTATAACCAACCTGTTGCAACGGATGAGTAATCTATTGAAAACATAAAAATAGATCACTCATCTATTACACCAGGAATATTATCTGTTGTAATATATAACCAACTTATTGCAGCGAATGAGTAATCTGTTAGAAATAATTATAACAGATCACACATCTGTTGCACCAGGTAGCAAAAGATATCCTACCTAGTGCAAAAAATGAGTGATCTATTTTTATTGTTTCCAATGAATCACTCATCTGTTCCACCAGGTAGGATAGATGTTGCAGTATATAACCAACCTGTTGCGGTGGATGAGTAATTCGTTGGAAACAATAAAAATAGATCACTCATATATTGCATCAGGTAGGTTATCTGTTGCAGTACATAACCAACCTGTTGCAGCGGATGAGTAATCCATTGGAAATAATAAAAATAGATCACTCATCTATTGCATCAGATAGGATATCTGTTGCAGCATATAAACAACCTGTTGCAGCGGATGAGTAATTCATTGGAAACAATAAAAATAGGCCACACATCTGTTGAAACAAATCACTCATCTATTGCCAAATGAGTTATCTGTTGGATCAATATTGTTTAGATTTCTTCCAAACAGAAGAGTCGTTAGTCGCAACAGATGAATAATTTATTGTGTTCATCTGTTGCATTAGATGTTTAATCTGTTGCATCAGATGTTTCATCTATTGGATCAGATATTTCATCTGTTGGATCAGATGGTTAATTTGTTGCATCAGATAGGTAATTTGTTCCGTTAGATGGCTAATTTATTGCGTTAGATAGTTAATCTATTACATCACCATTTTACCAAGAAAAATAATAAATCAACCCAGCAACACCAACACAACATACGCACACTAAGAACATCAACGCTGACCAAAAATCACCAACAAATTGAATCAATAGTTCGACAACAAGAACTACAATAACAATAAAAAATTATATTTTCCATCAAAAAGTGTAGAGAAAAAAAGCTAGAAATCGAGATTTTATTCAGTCCACATTTTAAATTAAGCAAGAAATATTAAAATTGTTAATCAATCTAGAAGAGAAGTTGGCTCAAGTCATAATTTTTTACCTATGAAAGAAGAAATGGGATGATAAAGAATTCAAAGTTGTTGTCGCCGGAGAAGTTGGCTCAAGTTCCTCTGTTTATTCACATCGATTGACGGTTGAAATTCAAAAAGAAACTCGCCCAGATATTTGTCACCGAAGCTTGAAGGGAGAAATTTTGCAGAACTGTTGGTTGGGGGAGAGTTGAGAGATTGTTGAGAGAGAGAGAGGAGAGAGACGGTTGGTTTGGAAGAGAGGTGTGTGGGTTGATTGTACTTTTGAAAAGATTAGAAGTTTTAAAAATATTAATCAAGTTCACAATTAACTTAATCAAGCTTCCGAATTATGTTTGACCCTTTAAGTTGGTCAATGTCACCAATATTTCATTCAAGACTTAAAAGACATCTTTTCTTCAATTTTCTCACGTCACTAAAAGTGATTTTTTCTGTGATGTTAGCAACAGTTAAACATCTGGTCTAAATTAAGTTTCAAGTTCATTATTTTTAAAGATAAAAGACATCTTTTCCCCCCCTGAACTTGTCCTCCAAACTCACTTTAGCATTTAAACTTAACTTCTGTTTATTTACCCCCCTTAACATCTTTAAAGTGTATTTGTTTCACCCCTCAAAACTGAATACCACTCTCACAACGAAGAGTAGGTTACACGCGCATCATGTCAGTGCCACATCAGTGCCAGGTCATTGCCACATAAGAAATTAGGATTTAAAAAAAAATCCCATACACATACTATTTTTTATATATTTTTGTTTTAAAAAATAAAAAATATATATTTACGATATCTATATATATATATATTAAATAATATATATTTATACATATAATATATATATATATGTATATGTACTATTTTAATATATATATATATATATATTAAATAAAAAATACCCCCACCCCCACCCCATTTTTATTTAAATAATATATATATTATATTATTATTTTTATGTATTTTTATTTTAAAAATAAAAAATATACATGTACTATTTTTATAATATATATATATATATATATATATATATATTAAATAAAAAATTCACCCTCCCCCCCAATCTCTTTCTCCATTCCAGCCCCCCTCCCTTCTTCTCCCTCCGTCCCGCTCTTCTTTCCTTCCAGCGCCCACCCTTCCCCCACCCCGTCCCCGTTCTTTCTCCCCTTCCAGACCCCTCCCCCCGCCCCGCCTTTCTTTCTTCTCTTTCAGCCCCACCCCTACCTCACCCTTTCAGCCCCCCACCCCCACCCTCTTCTTTCTTATTCAAACAAAAATACTTTCATCAAGTTAAAATTAATTTTTTCAAATTGTCTTATTAACAAAAAAATTAAAAAGTAAAAAATAAAAGAAATCTCATTGATGATAAGTGATTCAAAAATAAAATCATCAATTTAATTTAATTTTTATCTAAATTTTACGGGAGTTGGACTGAAGGTCGAGATGGTGTTCAATGGAGAAAATTATTTAATAGTGTTTTCATGTTTGTTCTTGGGGGTGTTAATGGAGGAAAGTGAAAAAAATTAAAGGAAAGTGTTGTTCTTGGGTGGTGTTGTTAATGGAGGAAAGTGCAAAAAATTAAAGGAAAGTGTTGTTCTTGGGTGGTATTGTTAATGGAGGAAAGTGAAAAAAAATTGAGATTGTTAATGGAGGTTTGAGTGTTGTTAATGATGATTTGAAGAAGAAAGAAGAAGAGAAAAAGTGTTATTTTTTATTTTAATTTTAATTTTAATTTTTTTTAAAAAAATATTATATTTTAAATATAATATTACTGCAATTAATTATTTTAATAAGTAAACGCACCCTTTTTAAAAAAAAAATATCACATCAACTTTAAGGGTCAAATAAATACACTTTAAAGATATTAAGGGAGTAAATAAATGAAACTTAAGTTTAAGTGATAGTGTGAATTTGGAGGACAAATTCTTGAGAAAAGATGTTTTTTCTCATTTTTAAATCATCAAACCATCACATGAATAAACGTTTTTCCTTCTCTTCTTTTTATTTCTTTCATTTCTTTTCCTTCTTTTCTATATTTATCTAATTGTTTCGTCTTTGATTAACGTGGATCACACAAGACGTTTTACTTTAAGCTCATGTTAAATCACTTCTCACTGTGAATCACATGTATGCACGTTATATATGTAAATACAGAAATTAAAAGCTAAAATATTGAAGTGGTTGAATAAGAACAATCAGATAATAATAATGATAATAATAATAATGATAATGATAATAATAATAATGATAATAATGATAATGATAATAATAATGATAATGATAATAATGATAATGATAATAATATGATAATGATAATGATAATGATAATAATAATAATAATAATAATGATAATGATAATGATAATAATGGTATCAGAGCCTGTGAATTTTCATACTTAATATATGTTAAGTGAGGTGAAGATTTTTAGCATAGATATAAGACTCTTATAACTATGGATATGTGAGAAGTTAGTACTAAAAGTACAAAACTCAAAGAGGTAGATTTACCTCAAGATATGGATCTACTGAATAAATGGACAATTCCAAAAGTTGAATTAAAAACCATATATGAATATGGATTTTTTGATAAAATAAAACATAAGCAAATTATTAAAACAACTGAATAATCTCTTGCTTTAAACGCTGATGAACAGACTCTTCAACTTTTAAATAAGCGTGATATTGATATTTTTAAACGTAATTATAATTATATGCATATTGGCTTAGTACAAATTGCCTTTCGGCCTCTAACTCTAACGGATCTTCCCGAAACATTTTTAGCAGCTTTGCGTGATGCTAGAAACTTGAATTTTTGAAAATCCTTAATGGGATCTATTGAATCTACTCTTGCTTATGGTCCTGTATATTTTAATACTCAGCCAAATCTACAATTATCTTTGACTGATGTAAATATTCTTCACGCTTTGACATTAAATGTTAAAACTCATGGATATGATTATGCCCCTGGATCTGAACTTATAGAATTATCCTACCGCATATATTATCGATTATTATCAACTCTAAATCCTCGATGTAAGTTGATTGATGATAATTCTGATTGCACTATGCTTATTGAAACTAATTTTATAAAATCTAGGGTCACTACCCGAAGACCTATTAGATGGGATGAAATTGATTTCCCCCAAACATGAATTTTAAATTCAGTCACTTCCTCAAAACAATTGGCGGAGGAAGTGACTAATTCAGAGTCAACTCAAGTAACTCAAAACTCTGATGGGCGAATTTGTTTACAATTTGATAGCAACCCTCTTATCTATAGAAATTCTTTCTCGATACTAAGAAGACTTCCTTCTATTCATCATATATCTCCTATAGAACCTCAGTATGGTCCAGCTAGGAATCGAGCGGCATCTTTGCATACTATTAATTCTGCAGATTCGCATGTTACACCTAAAGGTGTAGAAAAGATAAAAATAAATTCAAAAACTAATATAGTTCAAGATTTTGATAATGAAAATCCTACCCCATCTGAAATGGATTTTGACATAAATTCTTTTTAACCATGATGACACAAATTATTGATTTTAAACCTGGTTCTCAGGCAAGAAAATATATTCAGAAAGAATTTTTTTCTGAAAAATAGAAAACCTTTCGAACATGGTTTTTTGAAACCTATACTTCTGATGAATTACGAAATATTTCAGAAGAATTCTATGAAATTTGTGCTTTACATAATAAAATTATTTTCTTTGTACCATGGTTCATGTCTGCATATTTACCGTCATATGTCAAAATAATCGAAAGATCTTATCAAAATTCTGATGGATCAATTACTCAAGCACTCTATCCTCCTCAGTCTTCCTTTATACTGCCTAACAATACTGGCATGACTTTTTCTGCTTTTCAAAAGTTTGTCAGTGATGATGTGGGAAAAATTACTGTTTCTGAAATAAATAACCTTATCGCCCAAAATAATTATTTGAGTCTTTATGTTAAGGTTTTAGAAGAACACATTTCCTCTCTTGATAAAAAACTTGACGAATTAATTGAGTTAGTTAACAAACTTAGCTCCCAGATGAATTCCTCTAACATTCCTTCTACTTCCAAAATCACTGATAAAGACGAATATATTTTATCAAAACCTTGTATTCAAAGACCTCCTGAAATAGACAGATTTGAAAAAGTTTCTCAATTAGACCAATTAGAGAAACTCTTAGATAAAAAATTCTCTCGTTTAAACATTCAACCCCTTAATATTTCTGACGATTTTGTACAAAATCTTGAGTCTAATTTTGCTGAGAATATTGATTCTGCTGAAAATCCTGGCATTATAATCTCTTCCGAGCTTAATAAGCTCAAAGGTATGATTAAAAAACAACCAGGAAAGAAATACGCTGATATTCCCCGTATGTCTACTGCATATTATCCACGCCCAACTCCTCAAGATGTTCTGATAGAGGAAAGGGAATGGAATCAGACAAATACTTCTTATAGTGGAGAAGCCATTTATGAATGGAATATTGACGGATTATCTGACCGACAAATCTCTATTCTTATTCATCGAATGTCCATGTATGCTACTATTGCCACAGCCACTACTTCACCAGAAAATAGGGCCAATCGTACTGACCAAACAATTTGTAAAATGATTGTTGCGGGATTTACTGGCCAACTTCGAGGCTGGTGGGATAATTTCCTTGATGATACTAAACGCGAGGTTATTTTTAACGCCACCAATGATCAACCCGAAAAAGATAATTTAGGACGACCTCTTCGGGCAGGACGTTCGGATGCTGTCTATACCCTTATGCTTACGATTATTAAACATTTTGGAGGAAGATTTACCAATCAATATGAAAAAATTAGAACTCTTCTTAATGGTTTAAAATGTAGACACTTAGGTGAATTTAGATGGTATAAAGACACCTTTCTTAGTAGGGTTATGGATTTACCCGAAAGTAAGTATGACCATTGGAAAGCTAAATTCATTGATGGCCTTCCACCTTTATTTGCTGAAAGAGTTAGAAAAACCCTTCGAGGATCTTATGGAGAAGTCCAGTATTCAGAAAAGATTTATGGTTAGCTTATTGTAGCTTGTACTCAAGAAGGCTTAGCCCTCTGTAACGAGTTGAAATTAGCTAGACAAATTAAGCTTGATAAACTCAGAGAAAAATCTCAATTAGGAGACTTCTGCGAGCAATTTGGTATGGATAAACCCTTCGTACGAAAACCCCAAAAGTATTCTAAGTCTTCTAAACCCTATAGAAATAAACGTTCCAGGCATAGAAGCAAGGAAGAACATGAGGCTAGAAAATCCTTCCGTAAGTCTACTAGATTTACAAAAAATCGATCAAAAAGAGATTTAGCCAACATTAAATGCTATAAGTGTAACCAGTATGGTCATATAGCTCCAAACTGCAAATTACAAAAACTCAAGTCCTTGGACTTTCTGAAGAAATTCATGACCAAGTCTATAACTTCTTATACTCTTCTGCTTCCGAATCTGATTCTACTTCTGAAAATGATTTTGAATCACCTAATTCTGATAGTGAGCTCGATCAGGATAATAAATGTAATGACTGTGATAATGATGTTTGCAATTGTAATGAAATGATGTATAAACTACAAGAGCAATTCGAAGACCTTGATTTAAATGTTCAAACTCTTACTGCTGAAAACGTCCTTGAATTACTAAAAGAAGTTACTGATGAAAAACTGCGTGAAAAAATCCTCAAGTTTGCTACTCAAAAAACTTCTGCTAATACTAGTACTTCTAAAGATAACTCTTTTGATAATCATCCTGTGTCTTATTGCTTAGATGAAGTTAATCGACGTCTTGCTTTGAATAAAACCCCTGGTAGAGATACTACCCTTAATGATTTAAAAATCGAAGTTGAGCAATTGAAAAAGGAGATTATTTCCTTAAAACAAAACCAGATGATCTCCGATCATAAAATTTTGAAAATTGAAGAAAAGATTATTGATGTTCCCGAAGTCTCTTTTGCTTCAAAAGGAAAAGATAAAGATTTTTAATACTCTGGAAACTCTGAAATTGATAAATTTAGTCCAGCAGAAGATTTGAAAAAGGATTATTTCCTGGGAATGATGCAAATTGTTACTGCTCATAAATGGTTTATAAACTGCACTATTTTGATAAATAAGGAATTTTCTGTTACCAATATTGCTATGATTGATAGTGGTGCTGATGTTAGTTGTATTCAAGAAGGATTAATCCCAACCAAGTATTTTGAAAAAACCACTCATATAATAAAGTCTGCATCTGGTCATGCTCTTGATATCAATTATAAATTGCCAAATACTCATATCTGCCGAGACAGAGTCTGCATTCCACATTTCTTCTTTTTAGTAAAAAATCAGCTTTATCCTCCTATTATTTTAGGAACACCTTTTATAAATGCTATTTATCCGTATACTCATATTGATGCAAATGGTTTTAAAGCTACTTACAAGGATAAACAAATTTCTTATTCTTTTGTTACTCATCCTATACCAGAGATATAAATACCCTTATCAATATGAAACAAAATCAGCTTAATTTCTTACAATTAGAATTAATGAGTATTAATATCTTTGATACTTTAAAATCAGTAAAAGTCTAAGAAAAAATCAAAATGATTTCTAATCAATTGATTCTGGATATTTGCGCGGATCATCCAAATGCTTTCTGGAATCGAAAGAAGCATATTGTTTCTCTTTCTTATGAAGATGCCTTTAGTGAAGAAAAGATTCCTACAAAATCTCGACCCTGTCAAATGAATACAAAATTAGTAGAATTCTGTAAGACAGAAATTGATAATCTTCTACAAAAGGCTCTTATAAAACCCTCAAAATCTCCTTGGTCTTGTACCGCTTTTTATGTCAATAATGCAACATTAGATTTTTAGGACATAATATTTCTCAAGGTTCTATTGAACCTATACAACGAGTTCTCGAATTTGCTAAAAAATTCCCTGATATTATTACTGATAGAAAACAGCTTCAAAGGTTCCTCGGTAGTCTTAACTATATTTCCCCCTTTTTATAAAAATTTGTCTAGAGACTTAGCTCCTTTATATGATAGACTGAAAAAGGATCACAAAACTCCTTGGACTCAAGCACACACTGATTTAGTCAAAACAATCAAAAGCAGAGTTCAAACCCTTCCTTGTACTTCTCTTGCAAACCCTAACTGGTTAAAAATCGTTGAAACCGACGCTTCAAATATTGGTTATGGCCTAATACTTAAACAAGTTAATCCCCATACAAAGACCGAATGTTTGATTCGATTTTATTCTGGTAAATGGACGGAAATTCAGAAAAAATACGCCACGGTAGCCCATGAAATGTTGACTATTGTTAAATGCGTTTTAAAATTCCAAGATGATTTGTATAACCAAAAATTTATAATTCGCACTGATGCTCAATCCATCAAATTTATGTTTAATAAAGACTTCAAACATGATGCTTCTAAATTAATATTTGCGCGGTGGCAAACTCAATTAGCCCCGTTTGATTATGAAATACAATATAAAAAGGGTAGTGAAAATTCTTTGCCTGATTTTTTATCTAGAGAATATCTGATATGAGTTTTTACACATATTTCCTCTCTGAAAAAATTGTAATAACTATTATCAAATGCATTCCTTTAAATGAAGATATTCATTTTCTTATCTTAGAAACTTTAATTCATAGCTTAATAGAAGAAGAATTTTTTGAAAACCACAATGAATTCATTGATGACGAAATCTATTGGTTTGACATTGACTTAAGTGATTAATGTTTACAGATATAATGAAATTGTTTCTACACTTCTTCTCTGCAAAGCTCTTACTCACCTTTATAAAGGTAGTTCCTCTAAATATGGATTTACACATGCTCATACTACGAAAAGTCATTAACGACCTTATTACAAAGGATACACTTTATGAAGATCTCATCGAATATATGTCATGGTATGCTGATCAAATTCCTGAATATTAATGCAGTATGGATCCTCCTTGGCCACTCGCCAAAGGTAGAGGACGAGGTGGAAGAAATCAAAATTCTTCATATCAAGGCGGAAGAACAAACCCTTCATATTTTGATCGAAGAAATTCTGCATATAGCTCTGCAAGTTCTAATTTTCCTGTATTACAACAAGGGAATAGAACTTTAATCAATTCAAAAATTCCTCGTGATGAATCATCCTCATCAAAAACTCCGAATATTGGTTCTTCTGTACATTTAGAAGATATCCCTGAAACTCATCCATTATTCAAACAATTACAATCTTATTTATCTGATCAACAAAAAACTGCAGAATCTTTTGCGTCTATGATTCAAGAAAACACTGAAGATAAGCCTTCATATGAGAAGTTAGAGGCTAGAGAACTTATTTTATATATTGAAAATCAGCATATTTCTGCACAAGACAATTCGGAAGAAGCCTGGCGCATACTCAAGAACTATCTTACTGCTAATGTCTATTTTACTGGAGAATCTTACAAAACTCGAACTTATTATGAACACATACTTGTTCAGACATTCAGTGCCACCTTTGACCACAGCCCTCTCGGCGAAACTACCCCGGGAGTACATGGATACTCCAAGATGGTAATCAAAAAACTTATTCCCATTGAAGAATTGGGCATTTCGTCAATAACACAACGATCTATACCAATGGGGTCGATGGGTCAAACTCTTGCCAATTTTACTTATTGGGACTATATCAAAGCCTTTTCTCAAGTATTATATTATAACAATTACAAGCACAAACACACCTGGTTCATAAAGATCTGCTCTAAAGTATTTGAAAAACTCATTCCAAACTGGTTTGTTCCGTGGTGGACTATAATAATAATAATAATAATAATAATAATAATAATAATAATTATTATTATTATTATTATTATTATTATTATTATTATTATTATTATTATTATAATTGTCATATAAAAGTGTTATTATTATTATTATTATTATTATTATTATTATAATTGTCATATAAAAGTGGTAGAAGTGTTAAAATCATCAAGTTAAAGCTGACACCTATACTAAAATAGTAAATCCAATGAAGAAAGAGCAAAATTTATTCTTGTTAATACAAATATAAGATATGTTATTTCTTCTCTTTCCTTTTCTTTTTCAAATATATATTTTTACCTAAAATTAAACATGTCAACCATCTTCGAAAAGACTACCGAAAAAAAACACTTTAAAGGTAAATTCGTGGATAGCTTTTTACATCTGTTAGTAAATTTCATTTAGTCACTCAAAGTATGATTTGTTTTAATTGAAAATTTAAATACATGATAAAGTGTTTACATTAGATACTTTTGGTTCAAATTTTAGAAAAACTTACGTGTGTCCTCAAGTTATACCATTATATAAATAAATTAACGTTTTAAAATATGTCATCTCCTCAGTTATGTGTATTTATCTCAATAAGCCGTAAAATCTCTAGCATATCCTAATTGAGTCTGATATGTATAATTAAAGGAAATATCATATTTTATCTTAACTATCTAATGGACACTTCAAAATACGAGCAAATGTTTTTTTTCCAAATTTGAATCGAAATTCTTAAAAATCGTGGGATATCACTATTGCACCTTGATGTGTTTAAGACCAATTCTAATCAGACAAAGATTGCTTTTGGCATGGCAGAAGACATTTTTAATTAAGGAAATGTTTCCATACGAAAATCATTTTTATTTTTTTTGTATTTGGTCATCAAAAAATTTCCAAGACAATCAATTTTTTTATTATAACTATAATAACTTTTAATTTCATGTCCCTTGCTCCAACCAACAGACATTTTTATCAATCCTTAGCAGTCAAAAATTATATCAAAGCATTGCTTAATTTGCTACTTTTATCAATTATTTTTAATATATATTTGTTCAAAAATACTTTTACACTCACCAAGCAATTTCTTCTAAATATTTTTAACGAAAAACATTTTTACTGTAGAATAATTTTCATTACATTGAACATGCATTATAATAAGGATAAATTACTATGTATAGAAAAGCTGAGAGTGCCTACTTGCTTATTGATTCCATACTTCATCTAATTTTATATTTTTTATTTGATTGCGTGTAGGCTGTAGCATAAGGATGTGCCAACTTGTTATAATATAAAATAATGATAATATATCAGTATATGGTTTTCTACGTCCCCAACTTGTCTATATAAACTCGAAGAATTAATTAGCCATGCCCCAATCAAATATCAACCACAAAAACATCTTAACAGTACTCCTTCTAAAGACATGAAGCCACCGGTTGCTCTCATCCTGCTCATTACAATTGCCCTGGTAAGTTAAATTCTATGAACTACAATCAGTTTAATTAATTATAATTGTAGATAATTCTATTTATAGTTTAAACTGTGGTTAGCCTTGAAATTATTTGATGGTGTAATATACCACAATTACAATAAATGATTATAGTAGAAAATAAAATGAACAAAAGTGAAGAAAATAAAATAATCTTCTTCATGGCGGAGGCGCGGATATCTCGCTTTCTTTAAGGAAATTTAAGTCCACTGCAGCATAATCTACACCGATCCAGCAGTATATCTCGTGACTTGTTCCCTCCAGAATACATCAGTCCATCAACGATGTACAACTCAAACAACTCCGGATTAGTTGAAGAGTTCAAAGCTCCACTATAAGAACACCTTCCTTCAACATATATTTACTCTTTTTGTATAGTGAATATAATTAAAGACTTAGAATATTTTCTTTGTCTCAACTCTATCTTTCACTAGTATAGTTACTCTATTTTGTACAGTGAATATAGTTGGAGACTTAAAATATTTTCTTTGTCTCAACTCTCTCTTTCACTAATATAATTTTCACACTTATCATTTTTTCTACTTCATCTAAGACTTTAGAAGACCACCTCTATTTATAGGAGAGGTATTCATCCTTGTCTTGAATGAGATGAATGAGGAGTAGTAATGTGGTTAGATGAATAGTTTGGATGTTACATGAGTTACTAACATAATGAGCAAATAGAGTCTTAGTGATTATAGGAGTTTCAAGAAAAATTATGACGACATTCTTCCACTAACATATGTAAGTAATAATACTCATATATAATACACAATTTATATCCATAACATATGCACTTAATATATTAATTTAATAATAAAATACATATACACCAACATTATCTAATGTTATGAAAAATAATTACTACTAGTAGTATATTATGGTTCACAAAACATAAACTCTTCTATTTAATATCACTTATAGATAACCTAAAATAAATTACAAGTAATCTTCTATAACAGTAAAAGGCCCAAAATGACACATGAACAGTAAAATGTGTGACGTCGTGTTTTTTATTCATGTTATAATTATCAAAATATCCTTGGAAGTGTCAAAACTTTCACTTATTATATAGTATAATTATGATAATGCACAACATTCTTATAAACTTGTTTAGTTTCAAACCTATTATCATATTAGATGATTTTAAATAAGCCAACAGATGTAAACTGTTATTCAACATTTGATTTGTACTGAGCGAGGATCTAAATTCTGTCAATCTATGTACCTGAATTGTCATTTGTGCGGCGAACAATTGTGAAATGAGCATGGTTACAGGCTGCAGTTAATTCAATAATAATAATAATAATATCAACACCAAATGTTTACGCATATGAATGAACAAGTAACCACATGCAACATAGAATTCACCAAACATTTTCTTATCTGTCCTTTTTGTGCAGTATGCAAGCAGCACGGATGCAAGCAGAGACCCTGGAGAATATTGGAGAATTGTGACGAAAAATGAGCCCATGCCTGTAGCTATCCAGCGTCTTATGCCTCAGAATGCAGTTCCTTTCGAGCCAAGGCCAACTGTAACTATCATGATGACGCTGGTCTTGGACAAAAGAACTCTTTTGAACAATCTCCAGCCGTAACTGCATGCTATCATGATGATGCTGGTTTCAAACAACAAAAAACATCCTTTGTTAAGGATTTTGAACAAAGGCCAACTGCGACTTCTTATCGTGACAATGAAGCTGATCTCGAACAAGAAAAGTCTTTTGAACCAAGGCCAACTGTCACTTCTTACTATCATGATGATGTAGGTCTCAAACAAGAAAAATCATCATTTACTAAGGAGTTTGAACCAAGGCCAACTGCGACTTCTTACCGTGATAATGAAGCTAGTCTCAAAAACGAAAAGTCTTTTGAACCAAGGTCAAATGTTAAGTGTGTAGCATGATCGATACTGCAGATAAGAGGCATTGTTTGTCATTTAAGTTTCTTTTAAACTCCATCCTAGTGAATGGCCTATCTATGTTAAAGTGACTTATGGAATAAAGATTATTAAACATTTGTCAAATGGTATTTGATGAGTTTAATGTAATGGTTGTTTCAGCTCATACCAAAACAAAAAATTAGAACCAAGGACTACGAGCTATTACTGAGGCTAGTATATTAATAATAAATTAAAGCAAATAATAGTCTTTACAACTAAAACAGAATATAGAAAATTAGAACTAGCTGCTATATTTTAAAACCTGATCAAAATGCTAAATAATGTCTATAATTTATTCTTGTGCCTGCTGTTGTGTTGAATTTTTCTAGACCTTCTTCCTTTGTTGCTGATGAGCTCAACTACATACTGCTTCACAGTATTGTTCACTTTTGGACTTGTATGCCTTGTGTAGTCTGGCGTCTTTTGATCCTGATAAGTATCTTGATGTAGTCCTGAGTCTTGTTGAATACTTTGTACTTTTCTTTCTTGTTATCTTTTGTTTTTCTTCCCCCGAGCTACTTCTCTAATTGAAAAGAAATAGTAACAACTGCCAACACCGGAACTAGGTCCCTATGCATAAACATAAAAACTCTTTACTCAAGGGAGTAACAATAGGACGACCTATAATGTGTAGTATTTCTCAATTCAAATCCACTAAACTTCAAACCGAGCAACTTTAAGGACTACAACTCAATAATTAAAGGAACTAATTCCTGCACCTACTCGCAAACAGTTAGATATAACTGTTCCAGCAACAACTCTCCCAAGAAGTCAAATCACTTCCTGTTACAAGCCTCACCAAATAAAATAAAGTCTCACAAAAATAGAACAGCTACAACTCAATAACAAGATTGTTACAAAACTCACACAGCGCTCTTTTCCTTAGAAATCAAGAATAGTCAACTTGGAGTTATTCTTGAAACTTTGATGATTTTTTCCTTTGTAGTGTTCTTCTACTACTGCTTGAGAATATTTCCTTCTCAAAGTATAGGTGGTGATTCACTAATTAGGTCTCCTCATTATATAGACTGATATAAGTGGGTTTTGTGTCGAATGCATATAAGAAAAGCCTCAAGGTTTTCCTCTTCCTTGGTTGATAAGGATTCAACAAAGTAGAATCATCATCATGTGATTCTATTTATCGTAAATAGACTTTTCCTTAACTTGAACCATGTGACACACACGCATGCTTGATGTCCTACCACACACTTTGTTTATCATCAAAACACATAAGCAAATCAAAGGACTAATGTATTAAGAGCTGAATCCCTCAAAGATTCTTCAATTTCCTCTTTTTTGATGATGGCAAACCACCCATATCATTTTGTGTCTAATGCCTATCATTTTCACATATCAAGTAAACACACACACAAGCACAACACAACCTTTCTCACCTCAGTACTGCACTTGATTTTCACCGTATCATTTGCTTCTCAACATCATACACAATAACACAATAAACATATTTCCTCTTTGGACATTATTAAAAACAGGTGAGAGTAGAGGAGACATTGCATTTACGTAGAGTGCAAGTATAAATGCTCATAGCCACTGGGGCAACAGAGCCATAAATAAGAGAAGGAACCATATTAAATCCTGAGGATATTAGCCATCTCAATAATGAAAGTGAGTTAATTCAAAAACAGGAATATAGCATAAGAGATAAGCAGTGTAAGCATAATATTAAGCCAACCATTGGTCCTTAACAAAAGTCATCCCAAAATTAGTTATAAACCAAAACAAATTGTTTGCTATAAGAACTGAATAAAAACATAAGGGACTAGGGAATAAATATCAAACAATTGGACTTAGAAGGATGAGGGGATAGACTCAGACTTGAGGATAAGCTGCATGAGGGAATTCAAACTTGAGAGGTGAGTTCTTTACTGTTGGAGTGTGTCCTTCTTCAAAGTGCTCACTTATGCCTGAGAAGTTGCTAGTTGATCCTTCAAGATAGATATCTCCTCCCTCAGCTTGGCATTTTCTTCTTGTGCAACCTTCAAATCCAGCATGAGCTGAGTGACAACGCTAGAAGCCTTTACTCCAACTGGCTTATTAATCAAGCAGTTACATTCACCAAAGGTCTTGACAAAGATCATGTCATTCTTTGTACCTACCTATGAGGGCCACTTTTCGTAGAGATCACTCTTTACATGTATTTGATCATAAGATCTAGCAGATTAGCCTTTTCATCAAGCTCTATTGCATTCATGATCCCATGTCCCTAAAATAGGTGTCATGTCTTCTACCATCTCTAGGCAGCACCCTCCTTGTTCACAATTTCAAATAAGAGTTCGTGAGATGGTTGTATCTCTTCTTTAAGAACTTTCCTAGGAATCTTCTTGATCACCCTCCCTCTAGTGAACTTACTTGTCAATTGACACTCTTCGTCAGTGTCCCACTCATACTCCTCCAGCCTTTAATTGGAACTTGCAATATATCACCAAGATTAATAGTGTCAAAAGTAATCTCTACCCCTCCAACTCTAGAGTCACTGCCCATCCCTCCAAGATAGTAAGTTTAACAAGGAATTCTATCACCTCACTTTCATACACCATAGAAGTAGTAGCCATAAGAAAATACATCCACCCCTAAAAAACTAGCCTATCACAAAGATTTAGAATAAAGGAATTATCCATTACCTAAGGATGAAATGCTCATCCCTTCAAGATGGTTTTATATCCACAGTAGGCTTCCTTACCTATGGACAAAAACTTTTGATTGTTTTTGTTAACTCTTTATTTCTTGGGATGAGGATGAACAAATTCTTGTTGATCTTTGTC
Source organism: Capsicum annuum (assembly GCF_002878395.1). Classification (NCBI taxonomy): domain Eukaryota; kingdom Viridiplantae; phylum Streptophyta; class Magnoliopsida; order Solanales; family Solanaceae; genus Capsicum; species Capsicum annuum. The sequence goes on from NC_061117.1 coordinate 68,364,032, forward strand.
TTCCTTAATGTCAATGGACTCATCATTTTGTCCAACCTTTTCCTTCTCCTTAGATGTTCTAGCCTCTTTGCTAGATGTAGCAACTCTTAAGTTGATAGCTCTCTTACTAGTGTTAAGAATTGAGATAGGAATAGAATATGAAGGAATAGGTCTTTGCTTGGAGGGGAGTTTAGGTTTGGGCATTGCATGCTTTTTGTATCTTGGAAGGGGGTGGTGACAACCTAAGTTGCTCGGACTCTCCAAAAATGTTGCCTCACCCATGTCGGAACCTTAAAAAATACACTATTTTTTGAGGATCTGACACACACCCATAGACATATTTGAAGAGTCCGAGCAAGTTAGGTGACAACAACGGTACATTTTGGGGCAACGATAATATCTCTATCATTGTCCTCATTATCAGGGGAAGAGGGAAGGGTTGAGGTCTTAGTTGATTTCTCAGTAGCTGCAGTAGTGGTGGTATTGTCCTCTTAAAAAGTCAAACTAAATTCAAGAAAATTAGATTCTTGTGGATGAAGAGAGGAGGGTTTTAGTGATGTAGTGGGGGAGGGTTTTAATCATGGTGTGAATAGGAGGGTTGCTAATGGGGATCTTTTAAGTGTGAAAGGAAGAGTTGGTGAAAGGGATCAAGACAAAGATTCCCCATAAGTAGCATCCACTAGGAACGAGGAAGAGTCTTTTTCATCGAAGTAATCATCCAGTGTATGCTTAGGAGGATAGGCAATTACTGAAATGAAACAACAAAGAAAACCATTAGAGTAAGAATGAAGAATGGAGATTTTTTAGTTATAGAGATAGTATCAGTGGTCGAAGAAATGGGAGAAAGAGGGATTTCTTTAGATTTGGAATATAGATGATTGAAGAAAGAGAGGAGAGAGAGGAGCGAGCTCTTAAGTTTTTGGAGAGGTTGAAGTAATGGTTGTCAGTTGCTGAATAGAGAGAGAAACGGTCAGAGGTATTAGTTTTGATTTTCCCTCTTGAGGTTTTTTTCTCATTTAGCAAATATGATATATATGTGAGTATCAGGTTCTCTTGACATGACAAATTTTCAAAGTATTCGAACTTAGCTGATGATAATTTTGTAAAGAATGTGCATACCAAGAACAAGGACCAGGACCGTTTATGCTTTTCCATAAATGAATAATTGCTTTTTAAGAAGAGAAACTAGGTTAATATCATCATATCATAGTATTGATTCCTCAAGTTGTGGTTGTGATCCTGTAAAGGAACAAAACCTGTCATTTATTTTATCTATCAGGCAAAATTCCTCCCCTTTTACTCAAGCTTTCCTTAGACAGCTAGTCTCCTTGACAGAGTTGATTTATTAATCAAAGATTCAGTTTATTATTCTCAAAATTCTCTCTTCCCAAAGCATTTGTGAATATGTCAGCAATTTTCACATTAGTACTACACGACGTCATCTTGATCAACCCTTTTTTCATATTGTCTTTAAGAAAATGATGTCTTATCTCAATATGTTTAATTCTTTTATGCTTAACTGGTTTTTTTTGCAATGTTTACAGCATTGGGATTGTCACACATGATTGGGATACATCCCATGTTAATTCTATAGTCACTAAGTTGTTGTTTTAACCAAAGTAATTGGGAGAAGCATAAAACAATTGTCACACACTCAACTTCAACTATTGAGAGTGCTAGTGAGTTTTGTTTCTTTGCGGCCCAAGATACAAGATAATGACCCAATAAGTGAGCTATTCTAGAGGTGCTTTTTCTATATACCAAATATCCTACATAATCAAGATTAGTATATCCCACTAGATCAAATGAGTCTCCAGTATGGTACCATAGAACCAAGTTAGGAGTACCCATTAAGTACCTCAAAATACTCTTATAGCCTTGAAACTAGAATCCTTAGGAAAGGATTGAAAGAGAGCACATAATCCAAAACTTTAAATAATATCAGGTTTGCTTTAAGTGATATATAGCAAAGATCCTATCATTCCTCTATACTTGGTCTCAGATATAGACTGCCCTGTCTCATCTTTGTCAAGCTTGATGGTGGTGGCAATTGGAGTCTCATTGGTTTTAGCATTCTCCAATTCAAACTTCTGTTGCAATTTCTTGATGTATTATTGTTGATGGATAGATGTACTAGTTTTAGTATGTTTGATCTATAGACCTAAGAAGAAATTTAGCTCCTCCATCATACTCATTTCAAACTCATTACTCATTGAAGAATCAAATTCAGTACATAGTGAATTATTAGTAGCACCAAAGATTATATCATTAACATAAATTTGGACAGTAGAAAGCTCTTTTCTTTTCTCTATAGAAATAGTATATTTTCAATCTTGCCCCTATTGTAGCCATGATCAAGGAAAAAGATGACAATATATCACACCAAGCTCATGGTTCCTACTTAATTAAATAAAAACTTTGTCAATTTGTATGTATGATCAAGGAATTCAAAAATCTCAAACTCTAGAGGTTTCTTTACATAGACTTATTCCAAAAATAACCTATTTAAATATGCACTCTTAACATTCATCTGCTACAGCTTGAACTCCATGTGAGCTGCAAAAGCAATCAACATCCTTATTACTTCCATTCTAGCCACTAGAGCAAAAGGTCTCACCGTAGTCAATGCCGCCTTCCTTATTGTAACCTTGCACTACAAGTCCTACTTTGTTTCTGGTTACTATCCCTTGATCATCTAGTTTATTTTTGAATACCTATTTGGTTCTAATGATAGTTTATCAGCTAGTTTAGGTACAAAGAGACATACCTTACTGCTTTCAAACTAATTCAATTCTTCTTGCATTGCCACAATCCAATTTGTATCCAATAAAGCTTCTTTAATTTTTTTTAGGTTCAATCAGTGAAAGATAGATTGAGAAAGCTCACATATTACTTAGCTTATATATTATCTGCATTCCTGACTCACTACTAGAAAAAAGCGAAAAACCGACCACAAAAATCGACCACAAGTGGTCGGCTTTTCCCATTTTTCGACCACAAAACCAACCAAAATATTTGGTCGGAAAAGCAGCGGTAGCTTTTTAAAAACCGACCACGAGTAGATATTTTTCTAAAAATATATATATTCATTTTTAAAATATGTTATTATTTTGGTGACTTTATTATTTTTAAAATTCACTATTAATTTTATTAATTTATTAATTTTATAAAAAACCGACCACACGTTGTCGGTTTTTTACAAAAAAAAAAAAAAAAGAATTAGAAAAACCGGCACTTAAGCATTTAACAAATAAAGTCACCAACAACATCACCTCATAAACACTAGTTCACTATTAAAGTCACCAAAACTTAAGCTTTTTCAACTAACAAAGGCACCAACGAAACTAATTTACCATTAAAGTCACCAAAACTTAAGCATTTTCAACAAATAAAGTCACCAACAACATCACCTTCTAAACACTAATTCACTATTAAAGTCACCGGCACTAAGCATTTTCAACAAATAAAGTAACCAACAACATCACCTTCTAAACAAAAGTTCACTTTTAAAGTCACCGGCACTTAAGTATTTTCAACAAATAAAGTAACCAACCACATCACCTTCTAAACAAAAGTTCACTATTAAAGTCACCGGCACTTGAACATTTTCAACAAATAAAGTCACCAACAACATCACGTCATAAACACTAGTTCACTATTAAAGTCACCAAAACTTAAGCTTTTTCAACTAACAAAGGCACCAACGAAACTAATTCACTATTAAAGTCACCAAAACTTGAGCATTTTCAACAAGTAAAGTCACCAACAACATCACCTTCTAAACACTAATTCACTATTAAAGTCACCGGCACATAAGCATTTTCAACAAATAAAGTAACCAACAACATCACCTTCTAAATAAAAGT